>NC_070586.1:32883395-32913395 GCF_027409825.1 Scomber japonicus | reverse complement strand
ATCCGGGAACAGAGCAATAAGCTGCAGGAGATCAAAGAGCAGGTAAGATGGCATTTTGGCGCCTTGGTAGGTCAGTGTGATGTTGTAGGCTTTAAACTAACTCACTAATGAAGAAAACATCATAAGACAGATCCCCCGTTCAACCATATTATTGCAATCATTAAAGATTTAATTCAGTTTTTTTTTAAATTTAAGGAGATTATTGCAGCAATTTGTTGTGCGCAGAAAACAAGTTATTGATCTCTCTTTAGTGGCAATGACTTGTTAAAATGCAGTGATGGAGATAGAGATGTCTAAAGCAGAAGAATGATAGAGAAATAATCTTCTAGAGAGGAAGCGGGGTAAGATAATTTCATGTTGGCAGTCAGATGGAGGAGGTCAAGTCATCAAGACTGAGTGTGTGGGGTGTGAGTGTTAATTAAACAGGCACATGATGTTGGAACCCCACCACTCACTGTAGGGACACAGACAGTATAACATTAAACACTGACAGTATGTTCAGAAATGCCTCATGTTTCAGTGTCCTATTTATGTCAGTTGTTAGTCTTGTTTGTGTTTTGAATCTCCAAAAATGATAATGTAATAGATACATGCTGTTCATCCAAGTTTTTTTTTTCGAGAAGGGATTGTTCTGCAAGGTTTCAAATCCACTTCACACACAAATGATGAAATAAACTGTAAGTTCAATCATGAAAAAGCAGTGCACCACATGTTTCAGATTGCATGGATAATACAATCAGTAGCTCTCCTGCAGAGTACATCAAGTGTCTGCAGGGTCCACACAGCGTGAACCTTCCTGGAATACTATCAGTGGAGAGAGGGGAGGTTTTATTGTACACACCACACTAAATGACTGAAATCAAATGTGATGAGCGTGTGGCACGTATGTGAGTTTGTGTATATTTTCTGCGTGTGTAGCAGCGCCACATGGCTGTGTGTTGTCAGCTGCAAGAATTGAGCCGTTACAGCATTGACAGCTTAAGACAAAAGACAGAGAGCATGAAAAATCATCTTCCTGGCATTCTGCGCCACTTTTTCTTTAAAAGGTAATAGAAAAGCAACCTGTGTTTTTCAGCCTACACTAGTGCTGGTTACTAAGCACCGAATACATTGTGCAATGGTTGCCATGGTGATGAGAGCCATATACCTACCAGTGAAGAGAGTACCGATGCAGTGGGCAGGCTGTCGTGATGAGGTGCTGGGGCCTTAGCTCATTCTGTTTGAGAAACATCAGTTTTGACCATGACTTGATGTAACAGAGATTGCATCTGTTCTGAAAAGAGTCTGTTTTTATTAAGAACATTTTGAAAATCTGCATTTCATATCATGGACAGTGCAAATACTTATCTTATCAAGGTCGAAAAAAATAACATATACTGGTGTTATTTAATCCTACCTCAGTATAAAATGTGTTGCATTTCAATAAAATGACATTTATACAATACAAAGCAATATCATAGGAGAGGTGGTTCATGTAATTCAAAAGAGCCTTGCAAATTAGCTGCTGCTCCTTTGCAAGAAAAGCCAGTTGAAGTAGTCCTGGCAGATGCTCACTTGCTGCCTCCCTGCAGAGGTGTTCAGGGCATGACTGACTGGGATCAAATCCCTCCAGGATGTGTTGGAGGGATTACATCTATATCCTGTCCTGGGGCCACTTAAAGATTCAGTATGCTCCTAACAATCTGTTTAAACAAAGTGTTTATACATGTTTTGAATGGCTGCACTTAAAGGTGGGGCAAAAAAAACAACAACTACCCCTCTGGTGTTGTCTTCAAGAACTATGTAGCTACATGTTAAATGTCCTGATGCAATGAATCGTGCAGTGTACACTTTTCGACAGTTTCTCCTCCAAGGCATTCATGGTGTTGCACACATGAAAAGTGATGGAACTGAAGAGTGAAAAAACAGTTGCCCATTTTGTCACTCCTGCACACCCAGCCACTTGTGTGCATGAAGTGGGCATCACTCTTAGATGGTCTATTTTGGAAAGTTGAAGACATTTTTGAACACACAACCCCTGATTTTGATGTCCAAATGGTGCTGGGGGGGGGGTGGGGGGTGGAAGTGACAGTTTATCACCATCATTCCAGCAGCGTTAGTCTTCTTTAACCCTGAAACAAGTGGAGGGTGGAGGTGTGAGTGAAGGTTCAGCGTCATTGAGGCTGTGGTTGAACTGAGCACGACACTGGATATGTATCAGGGAGGGGAGTTAAAAATAGCAGACCCTCCCAAAGCAAACATTCTACGGATACATTATGATTAGAACAGAGAGAGTAATCATCTCCATCATCAAATTTATGAGCATAGTTCGCTGTGCATGCATATTACCTGCTCTATGTTCCCATTGGTGCCTCACAGCAGGGTATTTACGCAAGCTAAATCCAGCATTACATCTTGAAAAGCATTTGTCTCCCACGCTCTGTCATATGACTGCAGTGTTTATCATTTTCATACAGAAGCCGTGCAGTGTTGGATCAACAAACAGTAGAGATTGGGGATAGATTCATTTCCATCTGTGCCAAAGCCATTAAGACCTGCAATAATATGCAAAGACAATCTTACTAAAGACGAGAGAGCAAAGAAGAACTGTGAAAAGTCACAAACAGCACTGTGCAAACATGTGTACATATGTGCATGATCAAATGCCATACTGTTACTTTACTGTTAACAAGTGGGCAGATCTGCATTGAGGTTTTGTCCATTTGTTGTCCATTAGATGGATTTACAAAGTCTAAACCTTGTTATCTCACACAAATAAAAGCCATAAATGAACGCAGATTTAATATTCACTGTGATGGATTATGCAACTCAAGCAAGAGCCTGTATCTCCAAGCAAAATTAGTGGAATAATTAGCTATCTTTGTTAAGTTGGCTTGCTTTTAACTGGGCTAGATCACCATGGTAACGCATGCTGCATGGATAACCTGCTCCTGTGCAGTTTAACCTCAGAGAATGAAATTACTGACCAATTAGCTCAGTGGACAAATTGAGTCGTTACTCAAACAGGAGAAAAAGTCCTCAGTTCATAAAGTGACAAGGAAGATCAATGAAGCAAGATTTTAGTATCAGTGAAATTACTTTTCAAATCATTTCTACTCAGGGTCTAAAACAAAGCTTCTAACAGACAGATGGATAGTTTACTACACTGATGGATTCATGAATGGTGACTATAGCTACATTTCAATTATACTAAATTTGTTTTGTGAACAACCTGACAGTACTGATGCTTTTATGGCGTTCTTCTAGAGTGACTCTGAGCATTGAATCTTTTAAGACTTAACTAAATGGAAGTTGGACATAAAAAGTATACTTGCTTTTTCCTCTATCGTGTAATTATATTCTACACATTTCACCACACTAAATAGGGTTTAGTTGCAGCATTAAATTCATTCTCCCGCAGGTAACTATGTCATTGCATATCATACAAAGTACTCTACTCATTGTTTTAAAGGCATTGCTTGAAATGAACATTAAATTAAAGTCTCACATGAATGTGCCCAGAGCTAGACTGATAAACTCAGATTTAAGTGATTCAGTTGATAACCTGTTTGGTCCGTTTTGTGTGTTAAGGGCAAGTATTTGAGTCGGGAAGCGTGCCAGTTTACCACCCTTAAAGTTGAATCTTATTAGTCTTTTGGGGGAAAAATAGCTTTTTGATATATTCTTTGACATTTCAAGGTTTCTGTTTCAAGTACCTGCACCCAGCCAAACAGCAAAATGAAATAAAAAAAATACTGTCATTACTAATATAGAGTAAAGTCACATTCACTGAGAATTAAATTAAAGATTTGCAGTCAGAAACGTTCTGATTTGAAGGTCTTTCTCCCTTCTCAATCTTCAAGGAGGTTTTCCTGGAAAGCTGCAGTATAAAGTGATATTGAGAGTGTCTTTTCTGGTCACTTTGAGGTATTGTCAATGTGAGTAAATGATCCACGATAGCTAAATTCCATCACAACTGCTTCTTCATGCAAAAAATACTTGAATGAACCAAGGAGAGAAAACTTCATGTGCAGCTGACTTTTTCTCTGTAATAAAAGATGAATGTGATACAGCACTCCACAAGCCTCTTGTTTAACGTCATATTGAAAGCTGAATTCCCTCGTCTTTAATTTCCGTAGACTGCGTCATTGTTTTGCTGAAGAATTACGGGATTTCAAAATCATTTCTAGCTTTTTATTGACTCGGGAAGTCAGGAGGCCAGATGAAAGGTAGTTCCCAGGAGAGCCAGCCAGACGTCATCGATGGGAGCTGTCAACCTGCTCTGCTGGAACCAAAGTTTATTTATTTATTTTTTAACCTGACCTACGCTGGTCGGCTCCCATGCATATAAAAGGCCAACATGGGCTAACTGGTTCAGGAGACGCTCTCTACACTCAGTAGATCTGTAGCTGCACATTTAACCTTCTGTTCCACTTCAGCTAAACTATTTTAGCATTGTTTTCATCATGTCTGAGGCTGTCTACTTCACTCGTCCTTCCCTGTGTCGGCTGAGCATCAGTGTCCCTGGATGCAGGAGGATGCTACTTTGTATTAGCGTGACTGACAGGTTGATGTGCCCTGTAACCCGATGAGGAGGTTGAAATTAGATCTGTTAGGCTGTGACTAATTACTATTTAACGGACATGTGCATTAAGTGATTCTGGCTGATCATATTTTTCTCTCCACGTTCCTTTTCGTTGATTGACTGTGTTCTATTTTGGTGTGTCTATACTCGCTACCATAGCTGAAGTGTCTCTGTAATCCCATGACTAGCACAGGATTTGACATATATGATGGATTTCATACAAGCCTTTTAATTACCTCTACAATGTTGAACTGTTTTCATCTCGTTCAGTTTTAATATGCCAGCTGCACATCTAAAATATATGTCTTATGAATGAGTTTGCTCTTATAAATAATGCAGTGTCTTCTAACAAGAACATTTTCTTCAGATAGGTTCGGGTCAAGCAATACTGGGGCTGCTTGAAAATCTCTTTCCCACTTAAAACACACAGAAATCTCTCTGCCAATCTGTCCAGATTTTGCTGCAGTGGCTGGCTGCTAAACAAATATAGTCATAGTAATTTGATAAAGTGCTTACAAGTAGCCAGAATATGAAAAGACTGTCCAATTCCAGGTACTTTTTGTATGAGCTCTACTAAGTGGAAAGTGCTCTTATTTTTGTCATAATAGAAATGTTCTCTCTTAATGTTATTGTTTCTTTTTGTGGTTAGGACTATTGCTCCTCTCCTATCCTATCCTCTCCTCTCCCTCCTCTCAATGATTTCTATGATTTCTGTACAGGAATATCATGCCCAGCTGGAGGAGATGCGGGTTTCCATCAGACAACTGGAGGAGGACCTGTCTGCTGCCCGTCGCCGTAGCGACTTGTACGAGGCCGAGCTGAAAGAGTCTCGACAGAGCAATGAGGAACAGAAGAGGAAGGCCGTGGAATACCAGCATAGGATGCAGAAGGTATACGCTGTAACTATTAATGATCCAGAAAGTATCATAAGAAGATGTTAATGGTATATTTGACACATACTGTACACATGATATGTTTGAGTTGGGCTGAGAAGACTCTACTATTCACCATGATCAACACTGATCTCTATGATTTCTACATATTTTCACAGGTCAAAGAGCAAGGCAAAGCAGACACAGACGAGCTGGTCACCAAGTTGGAGAAGGTAGTTCATATTAAGATCAACGTGACAAGCACACTTACCAATATATTACATCCATCTCTATATATATATATATATATATATACATATCTCACAATGATTGTATTTTTGTTTTTTAGACCAATGCTGAGCAGCAGACAAAAATCCAGGATCTTCAAGACAAGCTTGCCAGGGTAGAGTATTTTTGTTGGGAAAATGAATGAATCATTTATACGAGCTTGTGCTCCCAAACGTAAGACATGTAACAGCATTTCACACTTTGTGATGAGTGTATAAACTCCTTTCTTTATCCTCCCTGACCTCCTTTCTCTCTCTGTGTGTCTCTCTCTCTCAAACTGTGATCTACAGTCAGATTTTGTCTATGGCCTGAAAACAATTAAGCTGTCTCTTAAAACAAGATTTACTGCTTAATTATCGGCAATCAAACACTTTTGCCTCATTAGAAAAGATAATTTGATCCTAATTGTCTTTTCCTAGAAATTAATTTTTTAGAAGTACCATCAATTTTGCCAAGAACACATGTGGATGCGGTTCAGATATTCAAGGCTGACTGAGTTCACATTTCGGATAGATTCTGACTCAGTGATCACGCTACTTTAAGAAATCATCAGTAGGAATGTGTTTCTTAAAGGGACTGAGTGCATTTAAGGATATCATATTTGTGTTTGTTTACAAGGAGTGATTTAATGTAGCATCATTATGTTAATTATTCCTCATACACAAACTTTGAATCTAAAACCAGTGTCATTGCTTTGAGCTACATATAAAACTGATGTGTTTCATTTCACACATAAAAAGCTCTCAGGACGTCTTAGGACACACTACTGTTTGATTGATATGTTTTTGTCTTTTAACCTGTAGGCATTAAAGGCCAGCGCTGAGGCGACAGATCTCCTTCAGAGTATGAAAGTGGCCAAAGAGCGCATGGAGCGAGATCTAGAGAGGCTACAGAACAGGGAGGACTCCAGTGACAGCTTGCGTAGACGCCTCCGTGAGACTGAGGTACATACACACTGTTGTTATCACATATATGTGTTCTGGCCCCCTGCCTGCCTGTCTCTTGTTATTCTGTGTGTCATGTCATTTGTAGCTTTGCAGTCTCTTTGATAAAAGTGTTGTATAAATAAATCTGGCTAATGGCCCACATGTTCTCTTATAAAGAGGTTGTTTTTGCACCTTGTGAGGAACACCTCTGATGTGATGGTAGGACGTCAGATTCAGTTGTGCTCTGAATGTTTGACGCAGTTGATCACCATGTGTGTTCATGTGATTGTTGTGTCTCATTTCTGTGGATCTACTTCATCCTCCTGTTTTTGTGAGAAACATATGGTAAAGGGTCTTCAGACTGATCAAAGCTTCATAGTGTCATCTTTGCACCCATATCACCCCAGAGTATGAAGCCTTTAGGTTGTTTTTTGTGAACATATATCTACAAAACTGCAGTATTTATTATGTAGAGACAAATTTGAACATGAAGTCACTTACTGTGACTGGTGTTGTGAAGCTAATCAGTCTACGGCTGACATTTTATTAAGTGATTCATATGTGGCTCAGTGCTCCTACTTCTGCTATAATGTTGACAAACTTTTACATGTTTCTAATTTCTAATTGTGAATTCCCTAACATCTAAAGTTACCTAAAAGGGAAAAAAAGATTAGTAATAGTAACTATTTTATTTTCCAGGACTTATTAGGTCAGTGTGTACCAGTGTTGCTACTTCCTGCATTAGAAAAAAAACATCCTGCACACAGTTTAAATTATTCAAGTCAAGTTCTGCAAAATAAAAATATTTATATGAAATTCCAAGCATTCCAGCTGTTGCTAGAATTGTGCATGTGAACACTAGATATGCAAACTGTGACTGTGACCGTGACAGTGCAAACTGCCACACAACAGTATCCTGGTTGTATGTGTATGTATAAGTATCTACATTTATTACACTTTTAAGGTTGTTATCTTTGGATCACTGTAATGAAATCCTTCTATAAATATAGAAATTATGCATACATTATGTATTCATTTATGCAGTGTCTATAGTTGCACAGTTTACTTTATACTTTGTTTTTGAGAGAGGTTGTTGGGATTTATTTTAAAATAGCACTTCACATCATGCACTGAGCATGTAAATTTGTTAATTAGCGTAGATTAATTTAGCCAGGAGAGTCAGTGGGAAGAAATACACATCTGGTCAAATTTGAACAGCTCTTACTACCGCTCATTCCATCACATATAAATGCAAATGAGGACTTTGGAAGTATTTTGATGAACCTAGAATAATGGGATATAAACATTACAGAGGTGTATCACTAACAAACCAAATCATCAGTTTTTGAAGTGGAAAACTTTGGTTGAATTGGAGTTTTCATAGAATGTATTGTGATGTCCACATAGTGATAAGCTTATGTTTAAGACTATGGATCCTTTCACCATGTCTAAAATTAAACAAAGGTGTTTGTATGCCATGTTTGTGTGTATCTTGATGTTTGTACATTAGGATGGCAGGAAGACTCTGGAGAACCAGGTGAAAAGGCTGGAGATTGTTGAGCGCCGGGAGACTAAACTGAAGGACGAGATCCAGAGCAAGGGCCAGCAGATTCAGCAGATGGCAGATAAGATTCTGGTAGCCCACCTTTCATCTCTTGTATGGAGCTAAAATAATCAGAGGAGGTGTGAGATAAACATAGCTCATTGTCATCATTGCAGAGGAAGTGCTATTTTACATAACATCTCTGAAAGACCTTTTCATTTACTATTTCTATGGATGATCTGTAAACTGATATTTCTATATACACATATATACACTCCTAACAATAATGTCTTCAATATCTTATGAAGCCTCTTTTAAAGCCTCTAAACAGCCGTGAGCCACCCACACAGGTGTTTTCAATTAATGTACCTTATTAGACCTCCTCTCACAGCTGTGGGGGTGTACACAGACTGGAATGACATCTTCTGTTAGTCATCTGTTATATAGGCTTTGGTGACATCATGTGATATTTTACATAGACCTGCAGAGGTCAAATCAGTCAGAATTAGTGAAAACACTTGTCTGGATGTGCAGGGCCAGAGAGGAGGTAGTCATGAGCATGCAGCAGGACTACTAAATTAAAGTTTCATCCTAAAACATACTCATGAAGCTCTCTCTTGATTACATGTTATTAATATATCTAATAATAATAATAATAATGATAATCTTTATTTTTATAGCACTTTTCAAAACAAATGCTACAAAGTGATTCACTGGGCAATAAAACACAACAGATTACATAACAGAACAAGGATAACTACTAAAAACAGAGCAGCCCTAAGGTAGGTCAACAACGAATAAAATAATAGAATATTAAAGAGAATTACAGAGATTAAGTAAATCAAATAAAATTAATTAAAAACAATATGGTAAAATCCTTTAAAAACTGGTAATAGAAAAAAATCTCACCAAAACTGATGTGCACACAGAAAACATAAATGTATGTGTAAAGTTTATATTATATATTAGTATATTACAAGAATGCCATCCTAATAAATTTGGTTTTTAACTGATGTAGACAGTCGAATGTCCATAGGGAGTGCATTCCAGAGTTTAGGGGCCCTGATGACAAAATCCCGATCCCCTCTGGTCACAAAGTTGGATCTGGGAACAATGACGAGTACTTGATTGGAAGATCTAAGATCAGGCCCATAGAGTGTTAAGAGGTTTGTTATATATTATGGGGCCAGTCCAACTTTGGTTTTAAAAGTAAGTAGTAAAATTTTAAAATCAACTCTAAAATTCAAAAGGAGCCGATGCTATGAGGCTAAAACAGGTGCAATGTGCTCCCTTTTCTTAATACTCATTAAAAGCCTGGCAGCTGAATTTTGAAGCAGTCGTAGGCGTTAAAGTTGCTTCTGACTAAGACAGTATATATCTTTATATGTGAATATACTATATATCACAAACAGCTCATTATATATGAGCTGGTTTTAGTGCTAAAATGTGCACTGAATTATTCTTAAAGCAAAAAATAGTGAGTCTTTGTGAAGGTGGCCTCTGATGTTTTATGCAGTGTCTGACATATTTATAATTCTGTAGGAGCTTGAGGAGAATTTGCGAGAGACCCAAGGCACAGCCCAGAGGTTGGAGACTCATCTGAAGCAGAAGGAGAAGCTCTACGAGGATAAGATTAAGGTACTCTCACATCTACTCATTGTTGAAATGTAGGACAGCAGACAGGAGGTTATCTGTGCCATGTTTGGTGGTCATCCTCTAGCCAAGTTGAGCAGTGGGTGTATTCTATGCTCTTCACACTGTTCTCTGTCCTGTTAAGTGATATCCTGGTTATGGTTCTGTGGGCTTCTTGGCGCTGAGCAGGTGTTGGAGGCCCAGATGAAGGCGGACATGGCCGATAAGGAGATGCTGGAGTCCAGTCAGAGCAAATATGAGGAGGAGGTGCGGGAGAAGTGCAGTATCATCAGTGAACAGAAGGCGGTAAGAGCTGACCAGCTTGGCAGCGACACTATTCCAGGCGTATTTTAACATTTATCACACTGACATAGATTTCATGTTTGGAATAATCTAGGTAGGTTATTGTAGAGCACAAAATAAGAGAACCATAGTCTGACCGCTGGTCTGTGATGTAAAGATCTGATTGAATGTTTAATTCAATACTGTCCATAATTTTCATTTAGACCATAAATGCAATGGACTCAAAGATGAACAGCCTGGAGCAGAGAATTGCTGAGCTGTCTGAGGCCAATAAACTGGCAGCCAACAGCAGTATCTACACCCAGAAAAACATGTAAGTACTGATACAGGCATTACTAATACTTTCTCTGTAATGAGGTGAATTCAAGTGAAAGCCATGACCTCTCATCAAGTGTGATTAGTACTATATCAGCTCCATGTTGAAGGCAATTTTTCTAATCAAAACCAGGAGTGTACACCTGTTCTGAACTTGGACACCTGTTATGACAACGCAAAGCTATTATTTCATTTTTTTGCTCCCATGTATTGTACGTGTGGTCGTGGCAGGAAAGCTCAGGAGGAGATGATCTCAGAGCTTCGCCAGCAGAAGTTCTACTTAGAGTCTCAGGCCGGGAAGTTGGAGGCCCAGAATGCCAAACTGGAGGAGCACCTCGAGAAAATGAGTCAGCAAGAGCAAAGCAATAAGAGCCGCGTGCTGGAGCTGGAAACAAGGCTCAGAGAGGTGAGGAGTCCGTCTCATTGCACTTCACCTTCACCTCTACACCTATTCAGTATCAAGTCATTACTGTTGAGTAGTTTGGATGCCTACTCAAACATCTGTATAGATCTAAATATAAGAAGCTATACTTTTAAATGTTAAATGGATAAAGCTGATGTAGTGATCTGCCTGCAAATGGTGCATGTATATCTGTGTGCATAATTGCTTTCCTGAATGTATATCAAGGATATAATTTTATCATTATATATATCATTATGTAATTATATCATTATATGACCCCATGTGGTAGCAGACGCAGCATATAAAACAGTTGTTAGATGAGAATTTATAGAATACTGCGACTTGATTTGATGCTAAAAAAGGTAAAGCACATTTGACGTACAGTGTATAAATGTGATATACAGGTTCTGTAGAGGATTTTTGTTTTAAAATGTGCAAAAATAGTTCTGAATAGTCGAGAATTCCTAACACTTTTTGAGTCACTAGAATCAATCAACAACTTTATGAATTCAGTGCAAATGCGTGACAGTAATTTTGTGCTATTGAACAGAGAAAATTCAGATGTAACAGCAAAGTGCAGCACAAGGAATTGTTGCGGAGTCAAACAAGGTGAGGTGTCGGATGTACTCTCATCCCTGTGGGGGGTTGTGTCATGTCAGCATGTCTCCGGCAGCTCCTTGGGGTGATTCACCTCCTCCTCCCACCCTGATCCCGCATGCCCCCTTTCTGTCTGCCTTTGTAGATCGGGCTGGAGCATGAGGAACAGAAGCTGGAGATCAAGCGCCAGGTGACAGAGGTGACCCTGTCGCTGCAGGAGCGCGAATCCCAGATCAGCAACCTGCAGGCGGCCCGCCACGCCGTGGAGAACCAGCTGCAGCATGCCAAGACTGAGCTGGAGGAGACCACTGCAGAAGCTGAGGAGGAGATCACCGTGCTCAGAGTGAGAGAGAGATAAAGTAGATGAGCACTTTTTTTGATGTTATATCATTCAGACAGTGACATTTATCCCTCTGCCTCTATTGTCACACCTGTTAGGCACACAGAGATGAGATACAACGGAAGTATGATGCTTTGAGAGACAGCTGCGCGGTAAGATGCTCACTCCTTTTTTTTCTTTCACTCTTTTCAGGAGTAGACAGCTCACCTGGTTTTGAATACCAATTGAATTATCACACATAACTTAACAACCTAAAGTAACCATACTGTTTCAGTCCATGCGTGTTTCTGTTATTCCCTAAAATGAGTCCTCATTTTAAAAAATTTATTTTTTATTACCACTAAGCACAAAGTGAGTCCATGTGGCTTTAAACACCCTCCCCTCTTCATCACATTTATCCTCCTTTTTTATCCCTTTTGTGGATATAATATAACAAAGAAAGTTAAATTTACATTATCTCTTCGTTGGTGAAAAGTATGACTAAGGCTCCACAATAGTGTCCCAAAACATTGTGCCCATGGTCTAAGTGAGAACTGCTGTCCCACATAGGTGCAGTTGTTTCTCAGGTGAATTATTTGTGGCCATGATGCTACTGGTTCACCCGCAGCACATGAAGAACCGAGTGAGCTGCCATTACCAAAAGTAGCCCTGCTGGAACAGTTAGGTAACTTACAGGAAGATGATGGCTGCCATCCAGTGATCATTGTTATTCCGCAGAATCACATTCTGGTGTTTTTTTTCTCTCTCTTTTGTCTGTTTTTTTTTTCTTTTTTTAGTCTGGCTTCATGGTTTGTGTATACACATGTCATGGACCATACTTTAGTTATCTAACACAGCCCACACATAATTCATGAATTTAAAATGTATATTGTTGGATTATTTTATTTCTATTTTTCATTTCTGCTGTTGTATTTATTCCCTCTCTTTGCTTTCTTTAACAAAACCATATCATCTTGTCACCAGTGCTTCTGAGAATGAGGCATCATGTGAACATAATCAACTAATGATGCTTTAGAAAAGTAGCCAACTCTGTAAATAGCAAGATACATCTTTCATTTACAGTAACAATTAAAGTCACACCTTCCTTAGTTGCTTTTTTAGTCGTTATTCAGCAGCTTTCTCTCAATTTTACAGTCAGTGAGGGCTAAAACCACTTTAAATGTTATAAATATTATTGAATACAGCATGGGTTTACTGTGGAGCCCTGGTGTCCCACTAACCTTGAGAAAATGATGGCGTCATGTCTAAAGGGTTTAAGCGCCTCCGAAATCATATATCCTGAATAAACACCAAGACCATCATGGTCTTCCTTTATCCCATTGCTCTACGTTCAAGATCCTCCCACTCACAAACTGTTCAGAAAGCATCGTCCATATAATCTGGCCAACGTTCAGACAAACACAGCCAAGGTTCTGTAATGAGCGCAGCTTGAAATGTCACTCTATTTTTTGCCTCGCTAAGACTTGTGATGTTGATTAGTCTGTCAGTTGAACACTTTGGACAAAAGCAAGATGTCATAACAACAACTGGCCGTCATGTAGTATCATCAGTTCAAAGTTCAGTTACACAACCAGGTAACTGACACACTAATGGACTCATTGTTTTCATTTTCTGTGGATGTTAATGGTCCCCAGAACATGAATCCATCAGGCCACAATTTCTATATGAAAAACTTGCCAATTGCCATGAAATTTATGGAGCAACATTTGTGCTCCCCAAAGGAAGAAATACCACTCACCCACCCCCTCTCTATTTGAACACTCCATTAACTTTGCTCTTGTGCTATCCTCCAAATGTTAAAGCAAAATGTCAACTCTGCAGACTAAAAATCTCAACAGATTTCCGTAACATTTGCTGACCATGTTCTTAATGCTGCTTTTTTTTAACTCCACTTTTGTACAAGTGTAGGAATAACAAAATCATCAGTGTGTTCATTACGTGTGTAAATAAGCACTGTAGCCTCTCAGGACCACTAGTGGGACTTCAGACTGTTAGCCCTTTGAATTAGTGTGGTCTATTTTCCATGCTTATTATCTATACACTTGACCAGAATTAGGAAGTTGTGTACTGTTCAAAGTTTGAAGAAAAATTTACCGAAGTTTTAACAATAAGACAATGTATATTCTGAGACTTTTGACATTTAATTCTCTAACTGTTTCTATCACAGTAATTATCCTTTTAATAACTCTGGTTCCATTAGACAGCTGTGAACAATGCTTAAATTAAGGAGAACTACATTTTCTTCTCGGTTTAATCCCCAAAATTCTTACATCTCCTCATATTGTTGTATCATTCATATCACTCACCTCTATCTAGATAGCAGAGCTTTAACTAAAAAAGGTGTTACATTTTTGAAAATGTGGGTAAACCAACATCTGTCCTGCTCAGTCTGCCTCATAGAAAGAGCAGATGTTCTTCAGTAAACTGCACCATCAGCGTACTGTCAATGTTTTGTTAATTTTCGTCAGGGAAATAGTGGGACTGATTTGCAGCCTCTTCTTACCCAGCTTCTTTATCTGCTGCACTCCCACTGCCTTCACAAACAGTATTGAGCAATTTGTAATCAGCAGTGTTGAGGATGCAAAGCTCCGGATGTGATTTACTTGAGGCCTGCGAGTCGCTCTATAGATTGGGATGACAGACGAGCAGAGTAAATATAGAGACTTGCCAGATGCCCACTGCATCCATTCCACAGTTGACTTCCTCGCCCCGCCTTAAGTATTTAGTTGCCGCTGTCAGTCCCCCTGCCTCGGGGGAGCAGAAGCTCTGAGTCAGTACAGAACAGACAGCTAATTTATGTACTTAAAAGCTTTGCCTCTTTCCACCCGCCACCTTGAAGTTGTGCGTGGTACACATGTTCCCATGAGAGCAGGGAATAAGGGGCTCTTAACAGGCAGCCTCATCAGCCTCATTTCCCTACAGCGTGCACAGTAGTCATGGCTGATTAAGGGAACAGACTGATGCTGATGAAATGATTAGCCCGCTCCTTTGCTCTGAATGCTGTCTGGGTGAAAGAAGAAGCCTAGATATCATACCAAAGTGATTACTGTATTATATCACTAACCTAAATATCTATTTCATGTAACGATGCAGCACTACAGTTTAGATCGTGTGGGGCGTTAGGGTAGGTTTGGGTTAAATAAGCAGCGTGTATGTGCATATAGAGACAGTGCTATGTAAGTCAGATGCATGTAGATTGTAAAATGTATTTTAGTATATTGTGTACACTGAGTTTATGTAAGAGCAGAGATACTTTTTTCAATCTCAGAAGTCCTGCCTTTTATCAAATGTGTTAAGGCTTATAACCGTGATGTAGAAATGGGTCAAATCTCTTCAACTCAGTGTATCTACCTTTTTATTGAAAGTATAATTTATGCCTTTTAGGCAGACATACATTTTTGTAAACTGAATTGAAAGTATGCATTACAGTCTGCCTTTTAATTATTTATTTATTTTAATTGAGAAGTAGTTGTTTGTTACTCGTTTGACATATTTTCATGTCACTGGCAGTCTGAGAGTCCTGATGACTTCCCACAGGTGATCACAGACCTGGAGGAGCAGCTGACCTCTCTGACCCAGGAGAACGCCGAGCTGAACCGCCAGAACTTCTACCTGTCCAAGCAGCTGGACGAGGCCTCAGACGAGAGAGAAGACCGGCTGCACCTCAGCCAGGATGTGGACAGGCTGCGTCGGGAGGTGGCTGACCGCGAGATGCACCTCAACAACCAGAAACAGGTGAAGGGGCTGCTGGTGGTCCTGTCTGTCACTCAACTGCATGTATACAACTGAGCCATTGATCGTGTCAGCATTACAGTCCAAACATTTGAAGATTCGGCATGAAATTGCCAAAAAAATATCAACTGAAATCTGGCAAAAAACAAACAAACAACAGTTTTCTGTTTTCTTGGACAGTCATAATCCTTTCTTTAGTTTGGACTTCTTTCCCCTGACCACTTCCCACTCACAGCCAGTCAGACACCAGGTTTCACTCATTTACATTTTGTGTACGATATCTCAACACAGCCTGTGACAGGTGACCTAGACATCTCTCTCAGCTCTGACAGTGTTAAGTGTAAATCAGGCAGCAGAAACCCTCTGAATATTTCAGGACTGTTATGTGCTGTATTCTGGATGGAGCTGCGTAGAGATAGAGAAAGCGAGGGAGAGCGAGCGAGCGAGCGAGGGAGGAGGCTGTGTGATGTGTGCGCTGCCCCTGTGGGAGGATATGTGTGTGGGTGTCCAGTAGCGCTCTCGGTCCTGCTGGTTGTGTAACCAGCGATGGAAGTCATAGACGAGGGATGGGGTGGTGTGTGGGAGGGATGTGTCATCCCCATCACTCCCAGGTCGTGTCAGCTGTGGAAGCGTTGGACTTCAGAGGGCCGTGGTGTTGCTGCAGCACCAGCACAAGCTATATTTGTCTCCCAGTGCTTTGTCTAAAGCAACACGCTGCAAGACACAAAACACAGCGCTTTGTGTGGGCCCCAGTGATGAACATAGAAAAAGGCTCTGTGTCCAAACATGTCATTTAAACAACTCCAGGGGAGTATTGATGCTGGTTCAGAGCAACCAATTATAATTGCAGTTTTGGGATTATTATTTAAACCATGGTTCACATAGTCAGTAACATAGTTATTAATATTTGTTTGTTTACTGTATTGATGCTGCTTCTTCTCATCTACAGAAATATTATTCTTTTAACTTACTACCATTATTTGTCAGTTATACTTATCTGATCATTTGCAGTTAACAGGTTTAAATGCAAAAACATATGATTAGTTACAAAGTATGATGCACTTTAACCTCCCAACATGTAACATAGTTAAAATGAACTCCCATGTTGACCAGCTACAACATTAAAATTGAGGTATAATATAGGGCTGTTTTCCTGCATCTTAAGAACTTTTTCTACTTTTGGTACTTGAGGTACTTTTACTTAAGTTACATTTTGAATACTGTATATACACTGTACAGTATATACACTGCATTACTCACAATACAGGATATTTAACTTTTCTCTCTTTATCGCTAATTTTTTCACTTTTTTATCAAAGAATGAAGCACTTTAGGACACAACTTTAGGAGTCATGTCCTGTTTGGCACAGTTTGGATACCTAACTGCAAATCTAAATCCTGTTTCGCACCAGAACCTTGAGACACTGAAGACCACATGCACCATGATGGAGGAGCAAGTTCTAGAGCTGGAGACCATGAACGATGAGCTGCTGGAGAAGGAGAGACAGTGGGATGCCTGGAGGGCGACACTGGAGGAGGAGAAGAACCAGGCTGAGAGGAGAAGCAGAGAGATCCAGAGACTGCTAGACACTGAAAAACAGAACAGGTCAAAGCACACACACAAACACACTCACACACACATGCACACACACTGTATTGCTGTAACTGTGTGGACATTAATTGACTAAATTGGCCTCTAAACTTGTGTAAAGTTTGCCTTGCATGTAGTTTTTCTTGTTAGCAGAGTTAACAAGCCAAACCTAGTCAGGCTTACAATTTCAATGTAGCTACAATTTAGATTAATGTACTAAAAAGAGACATAGGTTTAGTAGCTCCAATTTAACCATTAGACATGTTACTTTGGGAGGGTTATAAATGTGTTTTTCTCGACTGCTAAAAAACGCTTTTTGCTCAAAATGTTGTTGTTGCTATCAGTGTTGGATCTGGCTCCCTCCGCCTACACACACTGAGTGCAACAGGTTTTGGCATATTCTCTAGGGTTCGCCAAAAGGTATTCTGGGAAATATATGGAATTATTTTTCTGAGTAGATGTAGGCAATGCAGGTTGAGGAATATTGGATACACAAAAAGCACCATCACTCAACCACACCAGGAGTGCAAGAGAGAGGAAGATAGTTGTATTTTTCTTTAACTCTAATCTTTAAACCTCTCCTTTCTTTTCATAGAGTGTAGAAATACAAGAAAACATACTGATACATGAGACTGAATTTCTTTCATTTGATTCATATACCATCTGTATGCAAGTGACAAAAATATCAAAAATATAACAGTTGATCTGGAAGAGGATGCTCTTAAAGACTCTAAATAACCAGTATAAAGTATAAACAAAGGTTTGCTGTATGCTTCAGGCTCCGTGCAGAGCAGCGCAGCTCAGAGTCTCGTCAGGCTGTGGAACAGGCAGTTAAGGAGCACAAAGCTGAGATCCTGGCCCTGCAGCAGGCCCTCAAAGACCAGAAACTCAAAGCTGAGAGCCTCGCTGACACTGTGAGCATTTCCCCACACTGTTGAGTAAGTATTTTACTATGTGAAGTTAGCAGATGTAGTGACAGCAGACTCTCCCTGCTCTCTGTTCTCAGTTGAATGATCTGGAGAAGAAGCACGCCATGCTGGAGATGAACGCCCGCAGTCTGCAGCAAAAGCTGGAGAGTGAGAGGGATCTGAAACAGAGGCTGCTGGATGAGGTACTTTTAAATATTTTCACACATGTACAGTTTACCATTGTTCTTTAAAGTTTTGTTTCATGGATTATGTGCACATGTTAAACTGTTATGTTTGTTACTGTAAATAACAGTAACAAATGCCAAATCTTTCTGATGTGCTGTTCTGGAAGCACAAGTGTAGAAGTCACAG
Source organism: Scomber japonicus (assembly GCF_027409825.1). Taxonomy (NCBI): domain Eukaryota; kingdom Metazoa; phylum Chordata; class Actinopteri; order Scombriformes; family Scombridae; genus Scomber; species Scomber japonicus. The sequence goes on along the minus strand of NC_070586.1, from coordinate 32,895,009 downwards.
CATCCAGATGTAACAGCTGTTTTTCCTTCATAGCAAGAGAAACTGCAGCAGCAGATGGACGCTCAGAAGACCCACATCTTCCGCCTGACTCAGGGGCTGCAGGATGCTCTGGACCAAACTGACCTGCTGAAAACTGAGAGGACTGACCTGGAGTATCAGCTGGAGAACATCCAGGTGCTCCTACACACACATACATATACATATACATACACATCTATCAACTCATGTTTATCCACAGAAAATATACATACTCAGAGATTATGAGGGGGTTGAGATTCATTCTTCATGTCAGCGCAGGCACATGTTCCCATGCTGGATTTGGAGCAAATCTTTCTGTCATTTCCAGTCTCGTTTCTCCCCTTCTGTTCTGCCACTTTGTTTTAATAGTGAAAAAGACACTTTGATTCAACAACAACAACAACACACACACACACACACACACACACATGCCCTCCACACTTTGTCTAGAGTATGCACCCTCCCCATCTCTCTGTCCCACTGTCACCCCTCTCTGTGTGAACTGTTGTACTTGAGGAGAAATTCATGGCAGTAGTGATGTTCACTTAGCTCCACCTGCAGGCTGTGTACTCCCATGAGAAGGTGAAAATGGAGGGGACCATCACCCAGCAAACCAAGCTCATTGACTTCCTGCAGGCCCAGGCCCACGGTGGCTCCAAGAAGAAAAAGGTCAGATGGGATATTTAATAGGAATAATTCCTAATTTGTCCTACACAGAGGACATTAGACAGGGAACAGTAATATCATCAGTAGATGATGATATTATCATATTCACCCTGCACAACCAGTGTCAGCTTGCATCATACTCAAACTAAATGAAATGTTCAGAACCAGCTAAAAAGTATTTAAATATGGAAGAAGAAAAAGAAATTGAATATCCAAAAATAAATTCTATGAAGAAAAGAATCAAATATCTGAATGGAAGTATTATTAATTCAGGCTGATATATAAAGATAACGTCAGGTAAGTTATTGTGAAATTCATTGGACTGAATACATTAATGTACTTCTGGATTCCAGAGCTAGAAGAAAAACAATTAATGAGTTTCTTTTAGACTGTGTTTAAGAAATGTATTTAGGGAATTAATGACATAGTCTGATAATTACTTTATTACAAGGGTTACATTCGGGGCAGCCACGGATGAGTCACTTTATACATAAACTGTCATTATAACTTCCACCAGCCTCTTGCATACTCAGGAGTTGTAGTCGTTTTGTCATCACATAGAAACTGAGTTAGAATCAGAATAAATGGGAAAATAAGGAGCAGAGAAATTGTTTAAAATAAGGAGCAGAGAAATTGTTTAAAATAAGGAGCAGAGAAATGGTTTAAAATAAGTGTTTCTTGTCTTTCTAGCAATCTACCTGACTCTCATATCTGTCACATGTGTTTTTTTCTGTGTGTATCTGTATTGTTTGTGTGACCCAGGGTTTGTTTGGGCGTCGTCGAGAGGACCTGTTGGCTGCCATGGCTGCTCAGGCCCAAGCCCAGGCCCAGGGTCAGAGTCAGGGTCAGGTTTCACCTGTGCCCCCCATCCAGCCGGTGCCTCTGCAGTACAGTGACATGAAGTCAGCTCTGGACAAAGAGCGTTCTCGCTGCTCCGAGCTTGAAGAGGCTTTGCAGAAAATGAGAGCGGAGCTGCGATCTCTGAGAGAGGAAGGTGAGACCAGTCTGACTGATTGTTAAAATAAACATACAGCAGTGTTGTGAGCAGTGATATAAGCTCAGTTAATATATTATTCCAACCCCAGCCTCTCAGTATAAGGATCACGGTAACTCTGCAAACCCAGCCGCAGCACGCCAGCAGATGATTATGTCTGCCATGGTGAAGTCTCCTGAGCACCAGCAGGGCCCAACCAGCCTGGCACCCTCTAACTCTGGACGCAGGAAGGACGCGGCAACACCTGAAGGTGAGTGAGGGTATGATGTAGCTTAGCAGCTTCACTTAAACAGATTCATACATGCAGGCATACTACATACTCAACACCTACTGGCCCTTACCTGCACACACACACACACACACACACACACACACACACACACACACACACACACACACACACACACACACACACACACACACACACACACACACACACATACATACATATAATCTCACTCACCAAGGATCATTTAATGGAGCTCTTACTATCCCTTTTCTTTCACACACCTTTCAGAGAGAAGGAGGGTCACTTTTGAAAGTAAGTCGCCCAAACTCCTGGTTTCCGCAGTTTGGTCTCTTATCTCTCTTTCTCCTTTTTGCCTCATCCATTCCTCAAAAAAAAGGCCAGATTTTAAAAGCTCTGCACTCTGTATAAAATGTCAGATCCCACCAGGCTGTCAGGCGAGGCTGAGAAATCTTCCAAGTACATTTCCTCCTTTTTTTCAGTGCACAGCTTTAGAAATCTGAAGCATTTTCTATCTTGGTTGCTGAAGCTTAGCCAATCTGATTTTCAGAAGTCTGCTCTGCTCTTTAACCCACTTACAATCCCACCTCCCGACCTCATAGACTAACAGAGATGCACCGTCTGATAAAACTCTGTGCAATGCACTAAATGCTGTGTCACCTATTGAATCCACACTCCAAAAACTAAAGGTATTATTCAGTCACCTTATTTCTAATCACAATGCAGTTGAGGTTACAACAATAAAGTTAAGATGGGATGATTCTGATCTTAATTTTATATCATTGTAACCTGATGTAGATCTTGGAGGTTGTAACACGATACTATAAGATTATTTTCTGTAACACTGTTAAATATTTTGTAGGTGGAGGCTTCAAATAAGCTCATTCAGGCTTTATGTGGTCTTTGTCATTTTTTTGTGTACATTTTAATTTGTGCAAAATAAACTAAACTAAAGAAAAAGTAAAGTTACACGCTATAAGGACAGGATTATAAAAGTGGCAGCATAAACATAGAACTAATTAAAAAACAGCAATGAAATATAATTAATTGCGATATTTTGTAGTGTAACAATTGTATGGAAAATATGTGTGTAAACTCGGACACACAATGGGAAGCTTAATATTGACTGAATAATGTCTTTAAAATGCACAAAGTTGTGATTTTGCACAAAGAGATGGATTTAATTAACATTCTTTTTTAATTTTTTTTTTTTTTTTTGCGTACTCGCCGATGCATTCCGCTAAAATTATCCTTTTGTTGAACCGATTTCATAGCTGGTATGGCATGGTGCACTGAGGGCTTGAAATGATGGATGTACCTGACAGATGTAAGACATGCCGGACCCTCACTCACTCTGTTCCCTGACTGTATCCAGAGTACAGCCGTCGTTTGAAAGACAGTCAGAGAGACAGAGAGAGGGAGAGAGAGAGGGTGCACCACAACACCCCTCACCGCTTCACAGTGGGACTCAACATGAGAGCCGCCAAGTGCACCGTGTGCCTGGATACTGTGCACTTTGGCCGTCAAGCCGCTACCTGTCTCGGTGAGTCAAAGATTAAAATATTCACGAGGACAGCCTGCAAGCAAATGATCCACATGACCTTTATGTAATCTAAATAAAGATAACACAGTAGTTATTCTCATTTACATAAGTAACATTTAATTTGAGCGCTTTCATTTAATTGTTTCGATTATGTCATTTCTTTTTTTATAGAATGAAATTCTAATTTTGGATATAAAATTAAAGTATCTTTTTTTTTGAGAGACGGCTGCAACTGCTACATCTTTCTATTTACTCCTATTGTTATAACACTACATTCAGTCCAGTAATTTAAACTTTCATTTTCTCAGAAGTACAAAAGTAACATGTAAAAATGTTAAGTTCAGAGATGTTTAACTGACAAGCACTAAAAATCAAAAATACTGGTTTCTGTTTGCTCGCTCCACACACCCAAAATAATAAAAAAACAGCAGCCATACTGGAGTTAGTTACCTAAATTGTCATTAACATATCATATCTTTTATTTACACCCTCCTTTCATTTGTGCTGCTGAAGAGAGGAGACACAATCTGCTCTCTATATAACTGTTCTCTCTCCTTCAGAGTGTCACGCTCTGTGCCACCCAAAATGCTCCCCCTGCCTTCCAGCCACGTGCGGCATGTCCAGCGACTGCTCCCTGCATCTGTCTGAGGGCCTGTGCCGGGACAAAAGCAGCTCTGCAGGCCAGCAGCTCAAAGAAGCTAGCGGACACATGCACCTGGAGGGCTGGATGAAACAGCCCAGGTTAGATAAAAACATGCTGACACTGCAGTTGTTTTAGCTTCTTTCTCACAGTCAGTCTTAACTATTCATGTGCTGGATGGTTGCCATGTAAATGGGTGATAAATGAAAAGAGGAAAAGCGTGAACAAATGAGTGGAGAAACAGAACAAATGGAGCAGTTTCCACACAGAATGATTTGATGAGGATGGAAATGATGTGAATCATATGCTCCAAAAAACTTAGCCATTAGTGTGTTTGTCTAAAGCAAGAAAGTTTCTGTGGTGTGCCCCCTCCCTGTGAAGCTGTGTCATCTCCTCCCACGGATCAGCAGCCTGATGTTAGCGCACACGAACCCTCACTGGCACTATCTGTTATGTACGATCTGTCAAAATTCGTCCATCTGCTACTTAAACCAGTTTAAATAAAAGCATTTTCCTGGATAACTTTTCATCATGGAAGCTTCGTAGTAACACCTCATGTGTTTGGCAGGAACGGGAAGCGAGGCCAGGGCTGGGAGAGGAAATACGTGGTCCTGGACGGGACCAAAGTCTCCATCTATGAGATCGAGCCCAGAGAAGGTCACCGGAGTGTTTTACCTGTGTGATAGAAACACCATCATTCATTTATCCTCCAGAGTTGATCAGTTTTTAATGCAGCTGTTCTGCATGTGTTACTCAGATTCAGTGAAGCCTCTGGAGGAGTTCGACCTGTGTCTGTCAGACGGAGAGGTGGAGGTTTATGGAGCAGTGGGGGCATCTGAGCTACCTAACACTGCAAAGTCAGGTATACACAGAACATTCTAGTCCTATCTCCTTCATCTGTAACTTTCCCTCAGAATGACTTCATATTTCTGGTGTTTTATAGTCCTTAAACATCCTTCTCAGGGTAGATACAGGTTCCACAGAGCATGTTCTGCTTTCACTTTAAGTTACCTTTTTAAAAGAAGCATTTTTATGTCCTTACCTCTGTCCCCCCACCTCCACCCCCCCCCCCCCCCCCCCCCTGTGTGTCAGATGTTCCCTACGTCCTGAAGCTGGAGTCCCGTTGTCACGCCCCCTGCTGGCCTGGACAGTGTGTTTACTTTATGGCTCCCAGTTTCCCAGACAAACAGCGCTGGGTGGCTGTGATGGAGTCGGTGGTGGCGGGGGGGCGAGCGTCTCGGGAGAAGGCCGAGGCCGACGCAGTGAGTATCTCCGGAGCAGCCGAGGGGCAAATCAGGGGCGCTTCTGTGTCCTCTCGACTTCTGCTGACTCAAACCATAAACCGTTACGAGCACGGTCACAGATAAAGTGCCTTGTCTGCGGCCGCGCTCGTAAACCCTGCTGTTTTTAAGTGCACGGGGGCTATTCATGAGCACTGATTTACCCTCTTTTACTCCTGAATATTTCATTTAAAGGTTTAGAGTTTTATTATGGATAACCCCCCTTCCCGCGTTTCACTTCTATGTGTCGTTAATTGTCCCCTTCTTCTCTCCTCTTCTCTTTCTCTCCTCTCTCTCTCTTTTTCTCTCTCTCTCTCTCTCTTTGTCTTTCTCACTCCTGTTTGTTGCTTTTTCATCATGCTCACACTGTATGTCCGGTATATGGGCACGTTTTGTTGATTTGCTCGATTCTGCCCATTCCACTGGGTTTCATTGCACACATAGGCTGCTGTGTCCAAAAGACAAATGGTTCTGTCTCCTCTGGTCCAGGTAAACAGTTACAGACATACAGACACAACACTTACTGACACACACACACACACACACACACACACACACACACACACACACACACACACACACACACACACACACACACACACACATACATACACACACACACACACACACACACACACACCTGCATTCATGAGGCACGTACTAACTAGTGCATGTGTCTGTCACTGTGTGTTGGTTGTTCATCCCCTCTCCTTCCCTCCCCTCCCCTCCCCCCTCCTGCTCTCACCTCACCTCACCTGCTGTGACCACTCCTCACTCTCACTGTGCTCTGACTGCAGCACCGTGACATTCTACTCAAACACTGTGTTGTTGTAATTAAATTAATCTCTCCCCTGTGTCTGACCGCTCTACACTAATTCTCACCCAAGATGTCTCACCATCTTTGGGTTGATCCTCCTCAGCTGTCCTCCAGAGGACCAGAGATCAGACAGCAGAGTTCTACCTGCCTGTGTACTCGTCTGTGTTTTTACCCCCTGCTGCCCCCTCTGCACACTCTGTAGAGACTGGGACACAAGTCACATGACTCAGCTGTGAGACACAGGACAGAAACAGACAAACATCAAGCTGACAGTATTTTTTGGCTTTTTAGGTCATTTGGGGGGCATTTTATGTATTTATTAGGGCTGGGACACACAGCATGCATCAACTGTGTGTGTGTGTGTGTGTGTGTGTGTGTGTGTGTGTGTGTTGCAGATCCCCCTTTTTAAAAATCTCACTCTGTTAACAGATTAGTGCAGCCACAGAGCCACACATGGGCTGCACATGTCATGCAACCGTGCGGTTCTCTGCAAAAATAGGATATAATCAGATATAATCAATATAATTAAAAATGTCCTATGTGAAGAGTGTAATCAAGGATTTCAAGCCATGATTGTAATCAAGGAATCCCAGCCATGTAAATACATAAATAACATATATAATGAAATAAAGAACATCTACACAATAGGCATAATAAGTCAAAGTAGATGGAATAAAGTAAGAGATAAGAAGTAAAGTGAGCAGTGCAGTGTTCTGTCAGAAGTAGCTCCAACCAGACATGTCACCTCATTATTGTTTATTTTTCACAACTGACCACACACTGCAAGTAATGAAATGATATGAAACATTGTATTATTGACGGCCATTATTAAAGTCCAACTCTATGTGGAAAGACAGGGCTGGCAGCTGCAACAAGACTAACCAAGCATTAGACACTGCCAGTAGAGAGAGGACAGGAAACAAGGGAGAGAGAGATGCATCATAAATGAAAGTGATTGATTTACAGTGTTTTAAACATAGCTGATTGTATTGTGTTTTTGTGTATTTATTGCAGCTTTATTATGCATTACTGCTGTTTCAGAGTTTATTATCTGAGTTGATTAACAGACACTGTCCCCTAGAAATTAGAAATCATAGATATCATAGAAAACCCTAGAAAGAAAACCCTAGAAAGCATAGAAATCTTACAGCTCTTACACTCCTACTGCATCATTTACTCTACTATATGTAAGAGTATATGTAGAATTTTAGATCTGATTAACAAAAAATATTGACTCCTCTCACTTCACTTTGCTTTACCCATGTCAGGCCAACTAGAGGACTGACTGAACTCTGACTTGTGACTTGGTCCCATACCTCTGACACGTGTTAACCTGCACAGTCCTGCAGCCTCCTCTCTGTTGTGTTCCTCTGCTGCCTCCCCCCTGAGGTCACGTGGCAGTTGTGACCCCGCTGACCCTTTCTTCTTCTTCTCCGCTCTTTCAGAAGCTACTAGGAAACTCTCTCCTAAAGCTGGAGGGAGATGACAGGCTGGATATTAACTGCACCCTCCCTCTCACAGACCAGGTACATGCTGTTCATCACACTGAAGTAACGTCATGTGTTTCTGTATGAACGCGTAATGTGAAACTTGCGTGTTCACCTGCCCGGTCCGCAGATAGTTCTGGTGGGCTCTGAAGAGGGTCTGTACGCCCTGAACGTTATCAAGAACTCCCTGACTCACATCCCTGGCCTGGGATCAGTCTTTCAGATCCACATCATCAAAGAGCAGGAGAAACTGCTGATGATTGTCGGTGAGAGCCTCAAATTTAGTCCTTTTCACTCGATGATAACAGTCCAGTGAGCAGCAGAGCATGAGACCACTTGTGTGTAATGTGTGTGTGTGTGTGTATCGTAGGGGATGAGAGAGCTTTGTGCCTGGTGGAGATCAAGAGGGTGAAGCAGTCACTGGCCCAGTCCCACCTGCCCAACCAGTCTGAGTTGGCCCCCTACATCTTTGAGACGGTGAAAGGCTGCCATCTGTTTGCTGCTGGGAGAGTACGTCTTCTTCTCCTCTGTGACACTTGAGACGAAGTGTGTGTGTGTGTGTCATGACTTCACAGTGACAGTGTGTGTGTGTGTGTGTGTGTGTGTGTGTGTGTTCTCTTTTACAGATAGACAACGGGCCGTGTATATGCGCTGCAATGCCGAACAAGATAACCATCCTGCGCTACAACGACAATCTCAACAAGTACTGCATTCGTAAGGTGGATACGACCCGTTAGCTCCACATCTACACATTACTCTGCATATTTAAAGCTGCTGGACTCACATTCTTCATTCTTCATCTCATAGGAGATTGAAACTCTGGAGCCCTGCAGCTGCATCCATCTGACCAGCTACAGCATCATCATTGGCACCAACAAATTCTACGAGATCGAGATGAAGCAGTTTGTGCTTGAGGGTGAGGACTCAGACAGATTTTATGGACATTCACGTAACATGGAGGTGTCAGAGAACTTAAACCAGGTCTCCTGTGTGCTCCCCTGCAGAGTTCTTGGATAAAAATGACGTGTCCCTGGCTTCTGCAGTGTTTGCCGCCTCGTCCCACAGCTTCCCCATCGCCATCATGCAGGTGGCCAGCAGCATGCAGAAGGAGGAATACCTGCTGTGTTTCCACGGTGAGCTCAGGACCACTTCTCCCCCCGTTATGAGGTGAGATACACACCAGGAGTGTGTAGTGAGCTTTGTTGTTGTTGTTGTTGTTGTTGTTGCAGAGTTTGGAGTGTTTGTGGACACGTACGGTCGGAGGAGCCGCACCGAGGAGATCAAGTGGAGCCGTCTGCCTTTGTCCTTTGGTAAATACACTGTAGCTTCTATAATGCTGCATGATTACATGTAGAGTAACACCAGCAGGCTGTGTCAGCTCTGTAATGTGCTCTGCTGCAGCCTACAGAGAACCCTACCTGTTTGTCACCTACTTCAACTCCCTGGATGTCATCGAGGTTCAGGGACACACCGCTCTGGGGTGAGACACGCTTTAAACACTTTGATGGTTGTTGTTTTTTTAAGCTGAATCTCTCACATCCCTATCCCTGCTTCTAGTCCCACAGTGCTGGCCCACCTGGACATCCCCAGTCCTCGCTACCTGGGCCCCGCCATCTCCTCCGGGGCCATCTACCTGGCCTCCTCTTACCAGAACAAACTGCGGGTCATCTGCTGTAAGGGAAGTCTGATCAGAGAGTCTGGAGAGCTGCAGAGGAACGGATCCAGCCGAGGGTCAGCTCCTCCATCACGTTTCATCTCCTTATTTTAGATTGAGTAATAAAATACAGCGAAAGAGGAAAAACTGCAGAATTTCAATGAATGTTGGTATGAAAACATTTGAGGTGGCTTTACAAAAACAAATAACTTCATGTCCATTTATTCTGAACTTTCTGTGCTCTTTTATTTCATAGGAAGAAACTTAACTATAGGAAAGAAATAATTGTGCAGTTTTAAGATAAGCCAACAGCGCCATCTGCTGTTCCAGGATGAATACAGTCAAAATCAGGATTTAGACCTGTTGATCCATTCTTACAGTGAGATTTACCACCACAGCTTCTCTTTTACAGCTGCCCAGCTGCAGAGTTTATACCTGAACTTACACCAGGATATGAAATGTTCTTCCTCTTGATATTTGACAATTTGTGGTGATGAACCTTTATGGATGCTGTCATTATTCAAGCTGAGTCACCCACAATATGACGACTGTTACTTGTTGGAATCAAATCTGTTTTTATTTAAAATACAGGACAAGTGAATATTAATGGGTATAAAATGATGTTAACCACTCTAAGCAGCACCAAATCCCAAATTCAAATGAGCCCTGCTGACACGCTGCTCTCTGCTGTGTGTCCTACAGTAGTCCCAGTAAGCGGGGCCCGCCCACCTACACAGAGCACATTACCAAGCGTCTGACCTCGGGTCCCGGCAGTCATGACGGCCTGCATCGAGAGCCTAGCACCCCACACCGCTACAGGGAGGGCCGCACCGAATTCAGACGGGACAAGTCTCCGGCCCGACCGCTGGACCGGGAGAAGTCACCCGGCAGGGTGCTGGACAGCCGCAGGGAGAGGTCCCCTGGGAGATTCGGGGACAGCACCCGACTCCATGCCGGGTCTGTGCGAACACAGCTCGCCCCTGTTAACAAGGTAGTGTAACAGTAACATGCTGGTGGAGATGTTTAACACTTCAGAGGTTTACTTTACTGATATGAATCATCTTTATATTTGTGGTTTAGACCAGCAGTTTCCAACCTTAACAACCAGGCAAGCGTGTCTGTGACTCACTGACACAAGTTGAGTCTTCAAGCTGCGTGAAGATTGTTTCATATGAACAGTTTAAAACATAAAACTCCTAAAAAAAGTGTGTATATTTAAGGTGTTTTTCTACTTCTTTCCTGTCTTGTTAATCATCTTGTGACCCCTCAGATGTTAGACTACACTCCTGTCTGAGGAACAGCAAAGCAAGAGATTGCAATAAAAAAATAAAGCTATAAACATGATGAATGAAAAATACAATAAAATATGTATTCAGTTTTATTAAATATATCACAGAACAAGTGAGAAAATATGAGAGAAGTGTGGAAGCAACAAAAATAAACATTATTACTGTGTAATATTGGATCATCATCCTGAACAGCAGTTCATTTTTCAGCTGCTCTGTTCTCTTCAGTAGACTGTGGTGTTGATCACACAGGATGTGGCATTCTCACAACAAGTGTCAGTGTTATTTGTTTCTGCTTCTCAGCTGACCAGTTGTCACACTGAGTTAATGTCAAGGACCTTTACTCACACTGCTGCCTGGAGTTACTCAAGCATGCATTAATCCCAGAGAACTTGAGCATTCAGAGGAATCTAGTTTGTAAAAGTGTCACTCAGAGAATGAAGTGACTTTGCATCTTTTTAGAAGTAATTAGTTTTAACTTTCTGTACATATTAAAAGTAGAGGCCTAAACAAAATTATGTTCTTTAGATTTCCACATTCACTCACAAAACCTTAAGTCACATACTGTATTTAATAGTACAAGAGGATATAATGAATACACACTGTCTCTTCTGAAGTTGGATTTAAACTGGTCTTCCTCTGCTCTTGTCTTGCAGGTGTGGGATCAGTCATCAGTGTGAATCCAGTTCAGTGCTCCTCCTGACTGGAGCTTGAAGATGAACCACGGGAACCCTTGATCCACTCTGAGTGCAAGCACACACACTCTCTCACACACACACACACGTCACCCAGGCTGACTGTCAGCTCCATCGCCTGTACATAGTGCAGTCTCAGTTCCTTATTTGACACATAAACCTGCACTGGGAGACGTCTCCTGCGACAATCTTCTCTTTTCTGACACGTGCTTTCGTGGGAGAAATCCCGCAGTAGATCAGGGAACCTTCACTGATCTACGGATTAAGAGTCTACTTTATAATATATC